>NC_060195.1:34293088-34328088 GCF_021184085.1 Oncorhynchus gorbuscha | reverse complement strand
CCATCTCTCTCTCTGCCATCTCTCTTTCTCTGCCATCTCTCTCTCTGCCATCTCTCTGCCATCTCTCTTTCTCTGCCATCTCTCTCTCTGCCATCTCTCTGCCATCTCTCTTTCTCTGCCATCTCTCTCTCTGCCATCTCTCTGCCATCTCTCTTTCTCTGCCATCTCTCTCTCTGCCATCTCTCTGCCATCTCTCTCTCTCTGCCATCTCTCTCTATGCCATCTCTCTCTGCCATCTCTCTCTCTCTGCCATCTCTCTCTCTGCCATCTCTCTCGCTCTGCCATCTCTCTCTGCCATCTCTCTCTCTCTGCCATCTCTCTCTGCCATCTCTCTCTCTCTGCCATCTCTCTCTCTGCCATGTCTCTCTCTCTGCCATCTCTCTCTCTCTGCCATCTCTCTCTCTCTGCCATCTCTCTCTGCCATCTCTCTGCCATCTCTCTCTCTCTGCCATCTCTCTCTCTGCCATCTCTCTCTCTGCTATCTCTCTTTCTCTGCCATCTCTCTCTCTGCCATCTCTCTGCCATCTCTCTCTCTGCCATCTCTCTTTCTCTGCCATCTCTCTCGCTCTGCCATCTCTCTGCCATGTCTCTCTCTCTGCCATCTCTCTCTCTGCCATCTCTCTCTGCCATGTCTCTCTCTCTGCCATCTGTCTCTGCCATCTCTCTGCCATCTCTCTCTCTCTGCCATCTCTCTCTGCCATCTCTCTCTGCCATGCCTCTCTCTCTCTGCCATCTCTCTCTCTCTGCCATGTCTCTCTCTCTGCCATCTGTCTCTGCCATCTCTCTGCCATCTCTCTCTCTCTGCCATCTCTCTCTGCCATCTCTCTCTCTGCCATCTCTCTTTCTCTGCCATCTCTCTCTCTCTGCCATCTCTCTCTCTCTGCCATCTCTCTCTCTGCCATCTCTCTGCCATCTCTCTCTCTCTGCCATCTCTCTCTCTCTGCCATCTCTCTCTGCCATGTCTCTCTCTCTGCCATCTCTCTCTCTGCCATCTCTCTCTCTGCCATCTCTCTCTGCCATCTCTCTGCCATCTCTCTCTCTGCCATCTCTCTCTGCCATCTCTCTCTCTCTGCCATCTCTCTCTCTCTCTGCCATCTCTCTCTCTCTGCCATCTCTCTCTCTCTGCCATCTCTCTCTGCCATCTCTCTCTGCCATCTCTCTCTGCCATCTCTCTCTGCCATCTCTCTCTGCCATCTCTCTCTGCCATCTCTCTCTCTCTGCCATCTCTCTCTCTCTGCCATCTCTCTCTCTCTCTGCCATCTCTCTCTGCAATCTCTCTCTGCCATCTCTCTGCCATCTCTCTCTCTCTGCCATCTCTCTCTGCCATCTCTCTCTCTCTGCCATCTCTCTCTGCCATCTCTCTCTGCCATATCTCTGCCATCTCTCTCTCTCTGCCATCTCTCTCTCTCCACTTCAATTTCAATTGAAGGGCTTTATTGGCATGGGAAACATATGTTTACATCGCCAAAGCAAGTGAAATAGATAATAAACACAAGTGAAATTAACAATGCAAAATTAACAGTAAACATTTCACTCAAAAAAGTTTCTAAAGAATAAAGACATTTCAAATGTCAAATGTCATATTATGTGCAAATAGTTAAAGTACAAAAGGGAAGATAAATAAACATGGGTTGTATTTACAATGGTGTTTGTTCTTCACTGGTTGCCCTTTTCTTGTGGTAACAGGTCACAAATCTTGCCTCTGTGATGGCACACTGTGGTATCTCTCCTATCTCTCTCTCTCTCTCTCTCTCTCTCTCTCTCTCTCTCTCTCTCTCTCTCTCTCTCTCTATCTCTCTATATCCTATATCTCTCTCTCCATTTCTCTCCCTTTGTCCTGGTTTAAGAGGAAGAGAAGATTGTGTTTCCGCCCACCTATCGGTACGAGAGGGGGTCCAGGGACAGCTACCTGTGGCAGAAGTACAAGACCTCTGGCGTGAGTCTACCTCCCTGTGACACTCTCTGACACAACCTCTCAGAGCTGCATCATGTCCCACGTCATGCCGTTGTCTGAATGACGTTACATCCCAAAGTGATGAGTAATCCACACCAAGCATTACCTGTGAGTCTTGTGACGCAGTCGACAAATAAGTACATTTCATAATGCTACCATGCACCCCGAAATAGACTAAACAGAGCCTTATAGCTCCCTACCGGACTTCCTTTATGTGTAACCCAATCGGTTTTATTGGGGGTCACAGGGGTCACGGGGCTAATAATACCTCACAGGCTGAAATGGCTGGTAGGATTGGAGTGCAGGGTTGCCTTCGTTGTATAATTCAATTTTGAATCAATTCTATTTTCACATACCCCACATCTAACAGAAACAGACTTTACATATAGTCATTATTCTGTTCTGTGTCAACAGGTGCGTGTCAATGTGCCGTCATGGTGTGACCGGATTCTGTGGAAGTCCTACTCAGAGACACATATCACCTGCAACTCCTATGGTGGGTTTAAGTTTAGGACATGTTTTTTTAGGTTCATAACATTATCCTCAGACAGCATTGTGGTTTAGCATTTAGACACAGCAAATTGGATATCATCGTATTATTTCCTGTGGCATTCCAAAATGAGACATTTCGTGGCCATTTCTTTCATTGTTTTCCTGTAAAATGTGAGAGGCCCTGTTAAGGTATGATTGGCAACTCCTACGTCCTCTGGTCTGTGGTCCTCAGACGAACAGTCATTTCCTCACCGCGGCTCTGACTCCAGGGCCATGCTTTTGACTTCCATCAGCAAACACAGTATACTCACCATACACCATCACAGTCATTAAAGGATGGCTAGTTTAGTCTATGCCACAGGTTTTTGATGATAATGTCGAACAACATAGAGTACTGAAGTCATCATCAGTGACATAAGAGTGCACATTTGATGGTACACTTAACAGCATAATGATAACGGATAGGTCGGTATCATTATGACAGGGCTGTATCATTATGACAGGTCTGTATCATTATGACAGGTTGGTATCATTATGACAGGTTGGGATCATTATGACAGGTCTGTATCATTATGACAGGTTGGTATCATTATGACAGGTCTGTATCATTATGACAGGTCTGTATCATTATGACAGGTTGGGATCATTATGACAGGTCTGTATCATTATGACAGGTTGGTATCATTATGACAGGGCTGTATCATTATGACAGGTCTGTATCATTATGACAGGTTGGTATCATTATGACAGGTCGGTATCATTATGACAGGTTGGTATCATTATGGCAGGTTGGTATCATTATGACAGGTCTGTATCATTATGACAGGTCTGTATCAATTTGTAAGTCGCTCTGGATAAGAGCGTCTGCTAAATGACTTAAATGTAAATGTAAATGTATCATTATGACAGGTCTGTATCATTATGACAGGTCTGTATCATTATGACAGGTTGGTATCATTATGACAGGTCGGTATCATTATGACAGGTCTGTATCATTATGACAGGTTGGTATCATTATGACAGGTCGTTATCATTATGACAGGTCTGTATCATTATGACAGGTTGGTATCATTATGACAGGTCGTTATCATTATGACAGGGCTGTATCATTATGACAGGTCTGTATCATTATGACAGGTCTGTATCATTATGACAGGTTGGTATCATTATGACAGGTCTGTATCATTATGACAGGTCTGTATCATTATGACAGGTCGGTATCATTATGACAGGGCTGTATCATTATGACTGGTATGTATCATTATGACAGGTTGGTATCATTATGACAGGTTGGTATCATTATGACAGGTCTGTATCATTATGACAGGTTGGTATCATTATGACAGGTCGTTATCATTATGACAGGTCTGTATCATTATGACAGGTTGGTATCATTATGACAGGTCGTTATCATTATGACAGGGCTGTATCATTATGACAGGTCTGTATCATTATGACAGGTCTGTATCATTATGACAGGTTGGTATCATTATGACAGGTCTGTATCATTATGACAGGTCTGTATCATTATGACAGGTCGGTATCATTATGACAGGTCTGTATCATTATGACTGGTATGTATCATTATGACTTCGCTGTATCTTTATGACTGGTATGTATCATTATGACAGGGCTGTATCATTATGACTGAGATCTCTGTGTCTGTCTCCAGGTTGTACAGATGACATCTTCACCAGTGACCACTCGCCTGTTTTCGCCACGTTCCATATAGGGGTGACATCAAAGTTCAAAATAGGTGGAGTCATTGTAGTTATTTTGGCATAATCGTTTTAATTAATACACGTAAGATAATATAACGTTTATGCTAGCTTGTGGCCCTTTATTGCCTCCAAACAGAGCCAAGCTTGAGCATGGAGAGGGCCTGGATAGAGTTAGAGGGCATCGAGGCTATTGTGAAGACAGCCGGCAAAGCCAAGTTCTTCATTGAGTTTCACTCATCCTGCCTTGACGGTGCTTTGTCCTTCATAATATTTTCTCAGATAGTTAATCTGAAGTTCTATAATATAATGATGTGATGAATGACTTTGTTTTCTTGTAGAGATCCGCCGTTCCATAGAGAATGACTCACAGAGCTGTGACGTGCCTTGCTTCCTTAAACTGGGCTGGTCTTCCAAGCAGCTGCCCAAGGTAAATAAATCAATCTGGAGATAGATCACCAGACCCATCCCAAAGACACATACAATGCATTAGGAAAGTATACAGACCCCTTCACTTTTCCCACATATTCGTCATAAAGCTACACACAATACCTGATAATGACAAAGCAAAAACAGATTTTTAGACATTTTTGCTAATTTATGAACAATAAAAAACAGAAATACCTTATTTACATAAGTATTCAGAACCTTTGCTATGAGACTCGAAAATTGAGCTCAGGTGCATCCTGTTTCCATTGATCATCCTTGAGATGTTTTTCATTGCTGTCCACCTGTGGAAAATTCAATTGAATCGACATGATTTGGAAAGGCTCACACCTGTCTATATAAAGGTCCCACAGTTGACATGTGCATGTCAGAGCAAAAACCAAGCCATGAGGTCAAAGGAATTGTCCATAGAGCTCCGAGACAGGATTCTGTCGAGGCACAGATCTGGGGAAGGGTACCAAAAAATATCTGCAGCATTGAAGGTCCCCAAAATCACAGTCGCCTCCATCATTCTTAACTGGAAGAAGTTTGAACCACCAAGACTTCCTAGAGCTGGCCACCCGGCCAAACTGAGCAATCCGGGGAGAACGGCATTGGTCAGGGTGGTGACCTAGAACCCGTTGGTCACTCTGACAGAGCTCCAGATTTCCTCTGTGGAAATGGGAGAACCTCCCAGAAAGACAACCATCTCTGCAGCACTCCACCAATCAGGCCTTTATGGTAGAGTGGCCAGACGGAAGCCACTCCTCAGTAAATGGCACATGACTGCCCTCTTGGAGTTTGCCAAAGGCACCTAAAGGGCTCTCAGACCATGAGAAACAAGATTCTCTGGTCTGAATGGCAAGCATCACGTCTGGAGGAAACCTGGCACCATCCCTACAGTAAAGCATGGTGGTGGCAGCATCATGCTGTGGGGATGTTTTTCAGCAACAGGGACTGGGAGACTAGTCAGGATCGAGGGAAAGATGAACAGAGCAAAGTACAGAGAGATCCTTGATGAAAACCTGCTCCAGCGCTCTCAGGACCTCAGACTTGGGCTACGATTCACCTTCCAACAGGACATCAAACCTAAGCACACAGCCAAGTCAACACAAGAGTTGCTTCGGGACAGGTCTCGGACTTGAACCTGATCGAACATCTCTGGAGAGACCTGAAAATAGCTGTGAAGCGACGCTCCCCATCCAACCTGACAGAGCTTGAGAGGATCTGCAGAGAACAATGGGAGAAACTCCCCAAATACAGGTGTGATAAGCTTGTAGCATCATACCCAAGAAGACTTGAGGCTGTAATTGCTGCCAAAGGTGCTTCAACAAAGTACTGAGTAAAGGGTATGAATACTTATGCAAATGTGACATTGCAAAAAATGTAGATTGATGAGGAGAAAAAACAAAAATTGTTTAGAATGCACTGTAGCTAACCTTTGTGTGTGTCTACATATCATAGCTTCTCCCGATCGTCTCTGACATGGAGTTCCTTCAGGATCAGCACCTCCTGCTGTGCGTCAAGTCATGTGATGGGTTTGAGTCATACGGTTGGTCATGAGTCTTTTATTTCACCTTTATTTAACTTGGCAAGTCAGTTAAGAACAAATTCTTATTTACAAAGACGGCCTACACCGGCCAAACCCTAACCAGGACGACGCTGGGCCAATTGTGCTCCGCCCTATAAGGACTTCCGATCACTGCCGGTTGTGATACAGCCCGGGATCGAACCAGGAGCTGTAGTGATGCCGCTAGCACTGTGATGCAGTGCCTTAGAGCACTGGCCCACTCCAGAGCCCATAAGTCCTTCCCTTCATGTTCATAACTACCACCATTCACGTCTTTGCCTCTCATCAGTCATTTTGCAAGAAGTCAATCAACGCCCCCTTGAAACCTATTCATTGACAAGTGTATTTTAGGGACAGATCAATGACCAGTTTACCTTCTCCAAGTCTTAATCTTAACCATTACGGGAGAAAGAAGCTTCATCCCACTTCACTGTTGATCCTACTGTTGGTCCTGTAGGTGAGTGCTGTGTGGCGCTGCGCTCCCTCACCGGCGCGTCGGAGCAGTTTGAGATGTTCCTGACCCACCGGGGCGAGGAGATGGGCTCCATACGTGGGCGGGTCAGGGTCCACGTGCCCAAAGACCGGCGAGGTACACGTGAGAAGATCTACGGTAGGTTAGCCTGCTGCCATCCTGCCAACCTCTCCTCTCTTCACTCTGCTCTCCTCTCGTTTAGTCTACTCTCTTCACTCTGCTCTCCTGTCTTCACTCTGCTCTCCTCTCGTTTAGTCTCCTCTCTTCACTCTGCTCTCCTCTCTTCACTCTGCTCTCCTCTCGTTTAGTGTCCTCTCTACACTCTGCTCTCCCCTCGTTTAGTCTCCTCTCTTCACTCTGCTCTCCTCTCTTCACTCTGCTCTCCTCTCGTTTAGTCTCCTCTCTACACTCTGCTCTCCTCTCTTCACTCTGCTCTCCTCTCGTTTAGTCTCCTCTCTTCACTCTGCTCTGCTCTCTTCACTCTGCTCTCCTCTCGTTTTAGTCTCCTCTCTTCACTCTGCTCTCCTCTCGTTTAGTCTCCTCTCTTCACTCTGCTCGTACTATTGCTTCTCGCTGGGTTTCCATCGTGACAGTCCATGTGCCCTCTGGTTCTCCTGTGTATCTTTCAATGCTTCCTCTATTTGGTTCCTTAATGATCCACATCTTGGCATTCTCTCTCTCTGGTCTCTGCCCTGACTTCCTCTATTGGGCTCCTCAACAATCCAAGGCTTTCTCTCTCTCTGGTCTCTGCCCTGACTTCCTTTATTTGGCTCCTCAACAATCCAAGGCTTTCTCTCTCTCTGGTCTCTGCCCCGACTTCCTCTATTTGGCTCCTCAACAATCCAAGGCTTTCTCTCTCTCTGGTCTCTGCCCTTGCATCTTCTTTTGGCTCCTCAACAATCCAAGGCTTTCTCTCTCTCTGGTCTCTGCCCTGACTTCCTCTATTTGGCTCCTCAACAATCCAAGGCTTTCTCTCTCTCTGGTCTCTGCCTCGACTTCCTCTATTTGGCTCCTCAACAATCCAAGGCTTTCTCTCTCTCTGGTCTCTGCCCTTGCATCTTCTTTTGGCTCCTCAACAATCCAAGGCTTTCTCTCTCTCTGGTCTCTGCCCTGACTTCCTCTATTTGGCTCCTCAACAATCCAAGGCTTTCTCTCTCTCTGGTCTCTGCCTCGACTTCCTCTATTTGGCTCCTCAACAATCCAAGGCTTTCTCTCTCTCTGGTCTCTGCCCTTGCATCCTCTTTTGGCTCCTCCCTGGCTGACCAGATGCATCCTGACACATTCAAAGGACACAGTGTGAGTGGGTGCCCTTAACCCTATAGGTCAAGCCTCACACATTGCCATGGCAACATGCAAACACTGCCACCACATGCTAGTCTGGGTCTTAACCCCAGACAACACAGAACATATGAAGAAGACATGAGTTAGAGCATGTCCAGTAAACACCTGTTTGGCTTTTTCAGAGTGGTTCTGCTTCGAGAAGGATGAGAAGGGTCTGGTGAGGGGACACTTGTCTCCTCAGTCCACTCAGGCACCTATCAGCCGGTGAGGATATTTTGGAGTTTTTCAAGACGCTCACAGTGAAACTAACATACATTGTCAACATTTGATTAAAGATGTAGTTGGTTAGTGATGGGCAAATAGTTATGGTTTAGTCTCATTATGATTTGTCCATTCATTTCAGATCCTCACCCCCTCCACCAAAGCCAGCCCCTAGCAGTTACACAAATCCCGCTTACTTCATATTTGAAGGTGTGTCTGTCCTGCGCAGGGTGGAGGAGGCTCCACCCCCTCGTAGGGACCCCCAGGTGGTCTGGGCCGGCGACTCAGCGCTGCAGCTCCCAAAGCTCTCTGGGGGGCGTGGCTATGACAGGAAGTCCGCTCGCAGGTCGGACTTCACTGAAATCGAGATTCCAGGCATCCTGCCCCACTACTCCTCCTCCAATGACCATCATCCTCCCCAGGCCAACTCCTCATATCAGCTCTTCCCAGCAAAAAAAACATTGCCAATCCCCCCTGCCCCAAACCCCACCACCACCTCACACTATCATGAACAGCCCATACAACCACAACCAAGCAAAAACAATGTTGTCCAGGACGCCATCCTGCCTGCCAAGTACCTGAGGAACATGTACACGGACCACTCCGCTGTCATTAGAGAGACCCCCAGGAGAGAACAGCCTAGGGTGCACCAACAGGAACGAGCCAGCCCTGTAAGGAGCAGCAAACCCACCTCACTCTACCCCTATGTATCCACCCATGTGCCCCACATCCAGGCCTCAGCCCCCTGGGTGGCGGAGCAGCCAGTTGAGCCCTTAGGGGACCACTCCCTCACAGCCCTGCAGATTGCCAAGTCACTAAGTGAGGTGGACTTCTTCCCTGTAGACATCAGGGCTCCATCAACACCAGTCCAGAGACCGGCCCAGAGGAATGACCTGGCCATGTCTACCGAGAGAGGCTACTGCTGGGAGAAAGAGGTGGGTGACTAGACACAGTATGTAGAGTGGGACTAGTCATGGGCAAAATATTTTTCTCAAAGTTCACGTGATCAGGAAAAACTCCTAGCCTCAATAATATGGCAACAAAAACTTTGGTTTGGGCTCATTTTGAGAGGGATGTTTTGGGGGGGATGTCTAATGCAGGTCCTCCGTGGGGCTCCAGAGACAGTGCGGGAGCTACTCAGCACCCTGGGTCTGCAGAATTACACCCTGGGACTCAGCCTCAATGGCTGGGACGACCTGGACTACTTCAGGTGAGACGAAGAATAATAGTCAACGGAAACGGATTATTTTGGTCTCAGTGGTCTAAGTCAGTTATGGACACCTTTATCACCTTTTCCCTCTCCACAGTGGCATCACAGAGGAGGACCTGCGTGCAGCCGGAGTGTCAAACCCCTCGCATCGCCGGAGGATCCTGGAGAACCTACCCAGGATCTGGGATTCACTATAGACCTACTTACGTTGTTTGACTTTTGAAACTGAAGCCGAAGGACATCAGTGACAGATGCATGCCCTAATGGAATACAAGTCTCCACGCCATCATTTAATTTACAGTAACAAAGAGTTGCTTTTATGCAAACATACAAAAGACGCAATGCAATGTCCCATGAAATCCTCATCTCACATCCCTTACCATTTTGTTTTTACCTTCATTTAACCAGGCAAGTCAGTTAAGAACATATTCTTATTTTCAATGACGGCCTGGGAACAGTGGGTTAACTGCCTGTTCAGGGGCAGAACGACAGAATTGTACCTTGTCAGCTCAGGGGTTTGAACTCGCAACCTTCCGGTTACTAGTCCAACGCTCTAACCACTAGGCTACGCTGCCGCCCCACCTTCAAATGAGAGATGTAGATTCAAACCACTGTCAAACATTTTTATATCCAATTTAGATCCACATAGCCAAATATTGATTATGTGTCTCCTCAGCAGTCACCAGAATGTAGTGTTTACTGAGCATTCACACCCATGACCTCTTTCCCTGCTCTTTCCACTCCTCTACCGACATAGAGAACAGCACGGAGCTTGTTAAAGCACTCAATAATGGCCACGGAGGGGGAAATATATAGCTGTGCATATTTACCAGTACACTTTTAAACATGGCCTGTAAAGTTTATATGAAAAAAGTGCCTAGCTTTCTGTTTGCTTTTCTGATGGTAGCATTATGTTGTAACCGGGGTGTAGTTGTTCTTAGTGATAAGAGGAGAATCCATTGGGAGGAATTAGTGAACCCTGGGCTAGTTTATTTACATTCTGTCATTTACTCCTACATTGTATATATGTTTCTCTATCTGGTTATCTCCCTCTTAGACCATAACTCTTGTGCGCTCTTCAAGGGCCACACACCCATTTAACATGTGTTTCTGTGCACTGTTCCAGATTTATTTTTACTGCCTTTTCAAACAGAATTGTATTAAAACGAACTGTTGACTGAGTGACAGATAGTGTGGGTTCTTGGACATTGCTATTGCGTTAAACCTGTTCCTGATGCCTGTGGTTATTTGTCAGTGGTGCCACTTAACTGTGGATCTTGGCACTTTACAACTTTATTCTCTGAAGGTTGTTGAAGGAAGTTCATCAGTTTTACATGTATATTACATTCATTCAACCCAATGGGAGACAATATGAATAAAACAACATTATGAAATGGACTGCACATATTTATCAGGACAGTTGGGATTGTCACGCCCTGAACATAGAGATCCCTGTTTATTCTCTATATTCTGGTTAGGTCAGGGTGTGACTAGGGTGGGTACTCTAGTTTTTGTATATCTGTGTTTTCTATTTCTTTGTTGGCCTGGTATGGTTCCCAATCAGAGGCATTTCAATAAAAAATGAACTCAAATCACGCTGCTCCTTGGTCTGCCCTTAACGACGAACGTTACAGAAGATCCCACCACCAGTGATGATCCATGGCCCGGAACCTGTAGTAATGATCCATGACAAGGAGCCTGCAGCGACGGTCCCCAGTCCGGAGCATCCAGCGACGGTCCCAAGTCCAGAGCCTCTGGCGACGGTCCCCAGTCCAGAGCCTCTGGCGACGGTCCCCAGTCCGGAGCCTCTGGCGACGGCCCCCAGTCCGGAGCCTCCAGCGACGGTCCCCAGTCCGGAGCCTCCAGCGACGGTCCCCAGTCCGGAGCCTCCAGCGACGGTCCCCAGTCCGGAGCCTCCAGTGGTGGTCCCCAGTTCAGAGCCTCCGGCGAAGATCCGCGGTCCAGTTCCTCCGGCAACAATTCACGGTCCAGAGTCTCCGGGGACGATCCGGAAGTGGAGGGATCAGCGTAGGGAGTGGGGGCTACGTCCCGAACTGGAGCCGCCACTGAGAGTAGATGCCCACCCGGACCTTCCCATATAGGTTCAGGTCCGCACCTTTGGGGGGGGGGGGGTACTGTCACGCCCTGACCTTAGAGATCCCTGTTTATTCTCTATATTTCGGTTAGGTCAGGGTGTGACTAGGGCGGGTACTCTAGTTTTTGTATATCTATGTTTTCTTTTTCTTTGTTGGCCTAGTATGGTTCCAAATCAGAAGCAGCTGTCTATCGTTGTCTCTGATTGGGGATCATACTTAGGCAGCCGTTTTCCCCACCTTCAGTTGTGGGATCTTGTCTTTGCCTGGTTGCATGTATTTTTGCATTACGAAGCTTTTCGTTCGTTGTATTGTTTATTGTTTTATTTTGCTGGTTCACATTTCAATAAAATACGATGAACTCAAATCACGCTGCTCCTTGGTCTGCCCTTAACGACGAATGTTACAGGGACCATGCAAAACAAATGAGATTGTGCATTGGGAGGTTTGACATCACAGACTGCACTATGGCATCATGTTTGTTTTGTCTTCATAGAAAACTATAAACTATCCACACCAACTGGGCTATTCCTCTCTTTATGATAAACACCTTGCTGGTACAAACATCCAACGGTGGGAAAGCCAATCCAGAAGACCACACCTTGATATAATCGTTACGCTAGAAAGCTAGGTGTAAAGCACAATCACATTCCAATCATAGACTTGACCGAAACACAATTGCATAACTCCCATCACTCACTTAATTTGCTAAATCATCACAGGTTTAGTCATTTAGAATTGTTTAATTTGCTAAACGTAACTTTTCTCAAAGTCTTTCTTCACTAGCCATCTTCTCGTTTCGACTTGAAGCAGAACTTCCTGTGTCTGTTTTCACACTATATTGTCACTTACACCCACAAACCACACTACTTTGTCTCTGTGGTACACTCACCCGGTAGCTCAGTAGATCAAGGCCTGCATGTTTATGTAAATTGTGCCATTCCAAGAATGTAACCATTGAGCAACAGTCATCGTGTAAAAATAACAAGCATCAGTCCTTGCAGCAAATGTTCTGCCAATACAAACACACTGTATGTGGGTTAGCAAGTTCTGTCAGTACTACTCATTCTACTTCTATAGTTATCAACAGGTAAGAGTGGATGATGTGTTTGTCTGTGTGAGATTATGAAAAATCTGTATATATTATTGATCTCTGTGTTAGCTATCTTCTGTGGTGGTGTATACAACACGACAGGTCATTATAACATGAGCCAACACTTTCCTCTGATTCCCCTGACAGCAGGTCAGTGACTGCCTGGTTAACCGCTGAGGCCAACGTGTACTGGTCTCCTCTCCTGGATTCAGATGCCGCTGGGTGATAAATCCCCCAGTCAGACTGGCTACGGTGGAACTCTCGTGATGTCATCACAGGACGTCCTCAGGTGATTCTGGGACATTTGGCAGAATGTCAAAACAGTGATCCTGCCTGCTTCTCTATAAAAACAAACAGCCATTGTCCTGCCAGTACAGGGGGTTGGTTCAATGCCAGATTTGGAACAAAGATGTCTTATACAGTGTGACTGTGATTCAGTGTGACTGTGATTCAGTGTGACTGTGATTCAGTGTGACTGTGATACAGTGTGACTGTGATTCTGTGTGGCTGTGATTCAGTGAGACTGTCTGAATGCTCACCTGCTGCTAACTCATTCCCAAGGTAGTCTACTAAACAATGTATTCGATTTTGATCTAAAGGGAAATACAGTACACTGACAGTCTGTCTGTAAATGCTATATAAAGCCAGGCAGCCGGTCCTTTGACTGGTACTGAGTGGGTTTCAGTAGTATGACGTGTCACTGGCCCACTCAAATTACACACACACACACACACACACACACACACACACACACACACACACACACACACACACACACACACACACACACACACACACACACACACACACACACACACACACACACACACACACACACACACACACACACTGACTTATCCATGGGTCAGGGGTCAGGCTCTAAAGGGGAAGGGAGAGGAGGGGCAGGAGGGCAACTTGAATGGGTTTCTCTAGTGTGCTGTGTCAGCGGCCCACTCGCATTCCAGACTTATGAGCCATTAACTGGCCATCACATACACACACGTTGAAACACGCGGACACACACACACACACACACACACACACACACACACACACACACACACACACACACACACACACACACACACACACACACACACACACACACACACACACACACACACACACACACACACACACACACACACACGTAGGGCTAAATTATATTCAATAATATGCACATAATATATTTCACTCCATTAGATATTAGGATTAAACAATGTGCAATCAAGTATTAATAGTTTAGCTGACGAAGATCAAGAAATGGTCATTAGATGTGAATATAAAATGCAACTATTTAATAACATTATAAAGGGAATTAATTACATTATACAAGGCAAAACCATAAGTTACAAGACGTTACTGTCAACAAGGCATTAGTTTAGGTATATGTTGTATATTGTAAAGTTACAAGACAAAGCATGAACAAATCGGTCCTACACACATAAGACTAGTAGCCTAGAAAAGAGAGCATTCCTCAGAAGACTTTTTCTCCAAGGACAGGATGCAAGAAGGAGCAGGACAGAACAATGTATTCCTATGACGGTGTGACTTTTTCTCCAAGGACAGGATGCAAGAAGGAGCAGGACAGAACAATGTATTCCTATGACGGTGTGACTTTTTCTCCAAGGACAGGATGCAAGAAGAAGCAGGACAGAACAATGTATTCCTATGACGGTGTGACTTTTTCTCCAAGGACAGGATGCAAGAAGAAGCAGGACAGAACAATGTATTCCTATGACGGTGTGACTTTTTCAAACCAAAACTGACCACCATAGACCAATCAGACCATTTCAAGGTACACTGACATTAAACCTCCACAGAGGAGGTCACATCATCCAAAGGTTTGTCTGGGGGATCGGTCCAATGCAGATGAGGCAGCATTCCTAAGAAGGGCAATAAAACCTCTTGCATACAGAACAAGTTGTTAGAGTTCACGCTGAAAAACATAAAAGGACCACAGAGATATGTTAAACATCATACATCCATATAGATGTCATCAAAGTTCTCCTCAGAGAACAAGGTTCATATAGACCAAACATGGATGCAGTAATATTATTCATGACTGCGTGGCCGCGCACGTCTCCAACTCAATCAACAACTTTGCTGATGACACAACGGTGGTAGGCCTGATTCCCAACAACAATGAGACAGCCTACAGGGAAGTGATGGCCCTGGCGAAGTGGTGCCAGGAGAATAACCTCTACCTCAACGTCAACAAAACAAAGGACATACTTGTGGACTTAAGGAGACAGCAGAGAGAGCCCCCCGCCGCCCCACGCCCCATCCACATCGACAGGGTGGAGAGGGTGAAAATCTTCAAGTTCCTCAGCGTGCACATCACTGACAACCTGAAATGGTCTATCAAGTGTGGTGAAGAAAGCAAAACAGCAGCCTCCTCAACCTCAGGGGGTTTAAGAATTTTTTTGGCCCCTAAGTCCCTCATGAACTTCTACAAATGCAATATTGAGAGCATCCTGTGGGCACGTATCGCCGCCCGGAAACGACAATTGCACAGTTTTCTTGTTTTTGTCATTTATGGACAGCCAGGGGCACATTCCAAAACTCAGATATTAGAGATGACAACTCGTAATATAATCTGGAGGTTTTCCAATGCCTCGCAACTTAAGAGTGTTGGACTAGTAACCGGAAGGTTGCAAGTTCAAACCCCCGAGCTGACAAGGTACAAATCTGTCGTTCTGCCCCTGAACAGGCAGTTAACCCACTGTTCCTAGGCCGTCATTGAAAATAAGAATTTGTTCTTAACTGACTTGCCTGGTAAAATAAAGGTTAAATAAACATTTTAAAAATACCCTATCTTTCAAAGATAATTTGCAAAAATCCAAATAACTTCACAGATCTTCATTGTAAAGGGTTTAAACACTGTTTCTCGTGCTTGTTCAATGAACCATAAACAATTAATGAACATGCACCTGTGGAATGGTCGTTAAGACACTAACAGCTTACAGATAGTAGGCAATTAAGGTCACAGTTATGAAAACTTAGGACACTAAAGAGGCCTTTCTACTGACTCTGAAAAACACCAAAAGAAAGATGCCCAGGGTCCCTGCTCATCTGCGTGAACATGCCTTAGGAATGCTGCAAGGAGGCATGAGGACTGCAGATGTGGCCAGGGCAACCTTTCAGGTTATGTCTATATAGGACTCGTTTTACTGTGGATATAGATACTTTTGTACCTGTTTGCTCCAGCATCTTCACAAGGTCCTTTGCTGTTTTTCTGGGATTGATTTGCACTTTTCGCACTAATGTACGTTCATCTCTACAAGAAAGAACGCGTCTTCTCCCTGAGCGATATGGTGGCTGCGTAGCCCCTTAGTGTTTATACTTGCGTACTATTGTTTGTACAAATGAATGTGGTACCTTCAGGCGTTTGTAAATTGCTCCCAAGGATGAACCAGACTTGTGGAGGTCTACAATTTTTTTCCTGAAGTCTTGGCTGATTTCTTTTGATTTTCCCATGATGACAAGCAAAGAGGCACTGAGTTTGAAGGTAGGTCTTGAAATACATCCACAGGTACAGCTCCAATTGACTCACATGATGTCAATTAGCCTATCAGATGCTTCTAAAGCCATCACACAATTTTCTGTTTAAAGGCACAGTGATCTTGATGTATGCAATCTTCTGACCAATTGGAATTGTGATAGAGTGAACTATAAGTGAAATAATCTGTCTGCAAACAATTGTTGGAAAAATGACTTGTGTCATACACAAAGTAGATGTCCTAACCGACTTGCCAAAACTATTGTTTGTTCACAATAATTTTATGGAGTGGTTAAAAATGAGTTTTAATGATTCCAACCTAAGTGTATGTAAACTTCTGACTTCAACTGTAGATGGCATCAAAGTTCTGCTCAGAGAACAAGGTTCATATAGACCAAACATGGATTCAGTATTATTATTCATGAATGCGTGGCCGTGCACGTCTCCAACTCAATCAACAACTTTGCTGATGACACAACAGAGATAGGCCTGATTACCAACAACAATGAGGGGGGTGAGGGCCCTGACGGAGGCCCTTTCTATCAGCATGTTAAATGTGCAACCAGAGAGGATAAAAACTCTAGACCATCTTTACTCCACACACAGAGACACATACCAAGCTCTCCCTCGCCCTCCATTTGGCAAATCTGACCATAATTATATCCTTCTCATTCCTGCTTACAAGCCTAAATTTAAGCAGGAAGCACCGGTGACTCGGTCTATAAAAAAGTGGTCAGATGAAACAGATGCTAAGCTACAGGACTGTTTTGCTAGCACAGACTGTAAATATGTTCCGGGATTCTTCCAATGGTATTGAGGAGTACACCAAATCAGTCACTGGCTTCATCAGTAAGAGCATCGATGACGACGTCCCCACAGTGACTGTACGTACATACCCCAACCAGAAGCCATTGATTACAGGCAACATTCACGCTGAGCTAAAGCGTTTTCAAGGAGCGGACCTCTAATCTGGGAGCTTATAAGAAATCCTGCTTTATCCTCAGACGAAAACATCAAACAAGCAAAGCATCAATACAGGACTAAGATCTAATCGTACTACACCAGGTTTGACACTCTTTGGACATGGCAGGGCTTGCAAACTATTACAGACTACAAAGGGAAGCACAGCCGAGAGCTGTTAGCGACATGAGCCTACCAGATGAGATAAACTACTTCTATGCTCGCTTTGAGGAAAGTAACACAAACATGCATGACAGCATCAGCTTTTTTATTTTTTTATTTTTATTTATTTAACCTTTATTTAACCAGGTAGGCTAGTTGAGAACAAGTTCTCATTTGCAACTGCGACCTAGCCAAGATAAAGCATAGCAGTGTGAACAGACAACACAGAGTTACACATGGAGTAAACAATTAACAAGTCAATAACACAGTAGAAAAAAAGAGAGCCTATATACATTGTGTGCAAAAGGCATGAGGAGGTAGGCGAATAATTACAATTTTGCAGATTAACACTGGAGTGATAAATGATCAGATGGTCATGTACAGGTAGAGATATTGGTGTGCAAAAGAGCAGAAAAGTAAATAAATAAAAACAGTATGGGGATGAGATAGGTAAAATTGGGTGGGCTATTTACAGATAGACTATGTACAGCTGCAGCGATCGGTTAGCTTCTCAGATAGCAGATGTTTGAAATTGGTGAGGGAGATAAAAGTCTCCAACTTCAGCGATTTTTGCAATTCGTTCCAGTCACAGGCAGCAGAGAACTGGAACGAAAGGCGGCCAAATGAGGTGTTGGCTTTAGGGATGATCAGTGAGATACATCTGCTGGAGCGCGTGCTACTATTTTGTAGATGACATCGCCGAAGTCGAGGATCGGTAGGATAGTCAGTTTTACTAGGGCAAGTTTGGCGATGTGAGTGAAGGAGGCTTTGTTGCGGAATAGAAAGCCGACTCTAGATTTGATTTTAGATTGGAGATGTTTGATATGAGTCTGGAAGGAGAGTTTACAGTCTAGCCAGACACCTAGGTACTTATAGATGTCCCCATATTCTAGGTCGGAACCATCCAGGGTGGTGATGCTAGTCGGGCGTGCGGGTGCAGGCAGCGAACGGTTGAAAAGCATGCATTTGGTTTTACTAGCGTGTAAGAGCAGTTGGAGGCCACGGAAGGAGGGTTGTATGGCATTGAAGCTCGTTTCGAGGTTAGATAGCACAGTGTCCAAGGACGGGCCGGAAGTATACAGAATGGTGTCGTCTGTGTAGAGGTGGATCGGGGAATCGCCCGCAGCAAGAGCAACATCATTGATATATACAGAGAAAAGAGTCGGCCCGAGAATTGAACCCTGTGGCACCCCCATAGAGACTGCCAGAGGACCGGACAGCATGCCCTCCGATTTGACACACTGAACTCTGTCTGCAAAGTAGTTGGTGAACCAGGCAAGGCAGTCATCATAAAAATCGAGGCTACTGAGTCTGCCGATAAGAATATGATGATTGACAGAGCCGAAAGCCTTGGCAAGGTCGATGAAGACAGCTGCACAATACTGTCTTTTATCGATGGCGGTTATGATATCGTTTAGTACCTTGAGAGTGGCTGAGGTGCACCCGTGACCGGCTCGGAAACCAGATTGCACAGCGGAGAAGGTACGGTGGGATTCGAGATGGTCAGTGACCTGCTTGTTGACTTGGCTTTTGAAGACCTTAGATAGGCAGGGCAGGATGGATATAGGTCTGTAACAGTTTGGGTCCAGGGTGTCTCCCCCTTTGAAGAGGGGGATGACTGCGGCAGCTTTCCAATCCTTGGGGATCTCAGACGATATGAAAGAGAGGTTGAACAGGCTGGTAATAGGGGTTGCGACAATGGCGGCGGATAGTTTCAGAAATAGAGGTTCCAGATTGTCAAGCCCAGCTGATTTGTACGGGTCCAGGTTTTGCAGCTCTTTCAGAACATCTGCTATCTGGATTTGGGTAAAGGAGAACCTGGAGAGGCTTGGGCGAGTAGCTTCGGGGGGGCGGAGCTGTTGACCGAGGTTGGAGGAGCCAGGAGGAAGGCATGGCCAGCCGTTCCGGATGACTGTGTGATCACGCTCTCCGCAGCCGATTTGAGTAATTCACAAGGACGCAGGGCCAGATAGATTACCAGGACGTGTACTCCGAGCATGCACTGACCAACCGGCAAGTGTCTTCACTGACATTTTCAACCTCTCCCTGTCTGAGTCTGTAATGCCAACATGTTTCAAGTAGACCACCATAGTCCCTATGCCAACAAACACTAAGGTAACCTGCCTAAATGACTACCGACCCGTAGCACTCACGTCTGTAGCCATGAAGTGCTTTGAAAGGCAGGTCATGGCTCACATCAACACCATTATCCCAGAAACTGTAGACCCACTCCAATTTGCATACCACCTCTACAAATCCACAGATGATGCAATCTCTATTACACTCCACACTGCCTTTCACACCTGGACTAAAGGAAAACCTATTTGAGAATGCTATTCATTGACTACAGCTCAGCGTTCAATACCATAGGGCCCTAAAAGCTCATCAATAAGCTAAGGACCCTAGGACTAAGCACCTCCCTCTGCAACTGGATCCTGGACTTCCTGACAGGCCACCCCCAGGAGGTAAGGGTAGGTAACAACACATCCACCACGCTAATCCTCAACACGGGGGCCCCTCAGGGGTGCATGCTCAATCCTCTCCTGTACTCCCTGTTCACTCATGATTGAACGACCAGGCACGACTCCAACACCATCATTAAGTTTGCGGATGACACAACAGTGGTAGGCCTGATCACCGACAACGATGAGACAGCCAATAGGGAGGAGGTCAGATACCTGACGGTGTGGTTCAAGGACATCAACCTCTCCCTCAACGTGATCAAGACAAAGGAGATTATTATGTACTACAGAAAAAGGAGGACCGAGCACATCCCCAGTCTCATCGACCGGGCTGTAGTGGAGCAGGTTGAGAGCTTCAAGTTCCTTGGCGTCCACATCACCGACAAACTAACATGGTACAAGCACACCATGACAGTCGTGAAGAAGGCACGACAAAACCTATTCCCCCTCAGGAGACTGAAAAGATTTGGCATGGGTCCTCAGATCCTCAAAAGGTTTTACAGCTGCAACAACGAAAGCATCCTGACGGGTTGCATCACTGCCTGGTATGACAATTGCTCATCCTCCCCCCACAAGGCACTACAGAGGGTAGTGCGTACGGCCCAGTACATCACCGGGGCCAAACTTCTTGTCATCCAGGACCTCTATACCGGGCGGCGTCAGAGGAAGGCCCTAAAAAGGCCCTTGTCAGACTCCAGCCACACTAGTGATAGACTGTTCTCTCTGCTACCGCATGGCAAACGGTATCGGAGCGCCAAGTCTAGGACCAAGAGGCTTCTAACCAGCTTCTACCTCCAAGCCATAAGCCTCCTAATTTTTTTAGCCCTTTTTCTCACCAATTTTGTGGTATACAATTGGTTGTTACAGTCCTGTCCCAACGCCGTAATTCCTGTATGGACTCGGGAGAGGCGAAGGTTGTAAGCTGTGCGTCCTCCGAAACACAACCCAGCCAAGCCGCACGGCTTCTTGACACAACGGCCGCTTAACCCGGAAGCCAGCCGCATCAATGTGTTGGAGGACGCACCGTACACCTGGCGACCATGTCAGTGTGCATTGCGCCCATTCCGCCACAGGAGTCATTGGTTCGCGATGGGACAGGAATATCCCTGCCAGCTAAACCCTGACGACGCTCTGCCAATCGTGCCCCATCCCATTGGTCTCCTGGTCGTGGCCGGCTGCGACAGAGCCTTTTCCAGGTTCTCTCGTGGCACAGCTAGCACTGCGATGCAGTGCCTTAGACTCTCCCCCCTTCTACATTGCTGCTACTCTCTGTTATTATCTATGCATAGTCACTTTAATAACTCTACTTACATGTACATATTACCTCAATTAACTCGACACCGGTTTCCCCGCACATTGACTCTCTACCGGTACCCCCTGTGTATAGCCTCCCTCTTGTTAGGTTCTAAATAGCAGCATAAGAACTTGACGGACACTATGAAAGCTCCAACCAAGGTCATTCACCCATTGGGTCAATACAGCTGCATAAGACAAAATACATATTCACAGAAGCACTGATGTTTAACCCTTGATCCTATGCTGAGTCTCCTCCTACACATCTGAACAGCAAATGCATCTCTGTTGCTAGACAGAACCTTAGTGATATCTGTTCTTCCTCACTTAATCTGACCTGACCTCTGCCCCAACTCACGGCTGTCATGTTTACTCGTATCAGACGGTGTCTTTTTTCCTCCCATCGGATCCCTGATGGCTAACAATAACATATCCGGACAGAATGTAAACATTATACGTTCCCCTCTCTCCCTCCGTGACATGAACAAGTATATTTCATATTTTCAGAACCCAACACCCTCATAGACTTCTACAAATGCAATATTGAGACCATCATGTCAGGCTGTATCACCATCTGGTACGGCAATTGCACAGTCCACAACCGCAGGTCTCTCCAGAGGGTGGTGCGGTCGGTCCAACTCATCACTGGGGACATACTGCCTGCCCTCCTGGAGAGGTGGGGCAGGAGGGCAAATTGAATGGGTTTCTGTAGTGTGCATACAAACACACACAACACACACACAGCAGTACTGACTTCTCCATGGGTCAGGGGTCAGGCTTTAAAGGGGAAGGCAGAGGACGGGCAGGAGGGCAAATTACCATCGCAACCCAGGCACCTCTCCAAAGCTGAACTGGCCCCAGGATATAAGTAGTAACACTGCCGGCCCCACTGAAAGAATGCATAGCAAACTAGCACCATGACACCATGACACTTAAATGAACCGGATCTGTTAGAAGATCTGAATTTGCACTTTTATCATCAATATTCATTCACAGTATAAATACTCAATAGCAATCTTTCACATGTGTGGAAGTGATATTGTTTTTTCAGGGCATCCGTAAGGGCAAAAATATTAACTTAACTCTTAAGGATCGGACCCTTTTTTTCAATTTTCGCCTTAAATGACATATCCAAATCTATCTGCCTGTAGCTCAGGACCTGAGGCAAGGATAGGCATATTCTTGATACCATTTGTGAAAATGTGAAATTAATGTAGGACAATATAGCACATTAGATCTGGTAAAAGATAATACAAAGAAAAAAACATGCATTTTTTTGTGTTTTTTTTCCCCTCCCATCCGCTTTGAAATGCAAGAGAAAGGCCATAATGTATTATTCCAGCCCAGGCGAAATTTAGATTTTTTTCCACTAGATGGCAACAGTTTATGTGTCATGTTTTAAACTGATCCACTGAACCACTGCATATCTGTTAAAAATGTTGTATCAAGACAGCCCAAATGTGCCTAATTGGTTTATCAATACATTTTTAAGTTAATAATTTAAGTTCTCCTCAAGCAATAGCATGGTATTCTTTCAATGCAATAGCTACTGTAAATTGGACAGTGCAGTTAGGTTAACAAGAATTTAAACTTTCTACCCATATCCGATATGTCTATGTCCTGGGAAATGTTCTTGTTACTTACAACCTCATGCTAATCACATTAGCCTCCGTTAGCTCAAACATCCCGCAGGGGGACATAGAGGTTTTAACACAATACACGTTGCAAAATTTTCAGCGTTAGCATCCTGTTATTGGTGATCACAATGATGTATAGGGATCTCTCTTCCTGCAGAGGTGTGTCCCTATGTTATTTTACTGTATGAGTCAGTACATTGTTTTGGATATCCTGCAGGAATTTGTCCACTTAGATAAACACACTTGAGGCACCATAAATCAAATCTATATTTTCCTACAGGGCCAGCCCTATGGCTTTGTAGACACACTGTCTACATATCACTATCTATTGTACAGTAGCGTCACATAGCGTCTCGGAGTAGGAGTGCAGATCTAGGGTCAGGTCCTCCCTGTCAATACAATCTTAGTCCTTGTGATCTAAAATGCAAAGCTGATTCTAGATCAGCACTCATGCTCTAAAACACTTGGTAATTATGACCCTTGTTCTAATGTATATCTCTAGGAGAATACATATTGTGGTTTCTGGTGGGCCCGTTTCGAGTCATGAGAAAACTGACATTCCCAGCCAGATAAGAACTGTACTATGTATCTCTTCCAACACTAGGTTACTGCTCATGCTGCCCACATTTATTTCTTTATGATCATGTTTATAATTTTATCACTCACATCTCGAGGCAAAATCGGGCAGGTGATGTGGAAAGTTGTCCAGAGACAATATTCAATTTCTCCTATCACGCCAGGATCAAACGCTGTGTAAATGTGGTACTTTGCGACAAACATTTACAGAACTGTGTAAATATTAACTTCATAAAAACAAAACTGGAGCAATGTGTCACCCAGGGAGAGACGTACTGTTTAGTAAGCTGCCAGTCTGGAAGGCTTGGGTGGCAGTAGAGAAGCATGATTATGAGGACAAGTGGGACAGAGGTGGACGAGGTGGAGAGACATAGTAGACTACTTTCTGGTTGATTACACAGTCTGATTAATCACTTTCACCTTATACTAACCTTATCAGTCATTTGGAAAATCAAATACATTACCAACAACCAATGGTTATTTAAATGGGAACAAACTTATGCTTTATTCTCAATATTGAGACAGCTGCTCTGGTCAATTATTAGTAAGCAAGTGCAATTAGGTGGCTAGTGGAAGTCTAGGTCTATAATGAACACGATGGGAGATAGAGAGCAGGTTTCAAGGAGAGGGCGCAGCAGGTGTTTACTGTAAAGGACCACAGGTGGAGGCAGGTAGCTGGGTCCAGAGGCAGGCAGAAGGTCATACACATGGGTCCAAAAAGGCAGCAGTACAGGCAGGGAAAAGGCTAGTAAATGTTATCTGGGAGATCAGGCAATAGGTTGATAACAGGAAATCCGATAGGCTAAAGTACAGGCAGGGAATAGGCAAAAGGCGTTGTCAGTGAGGCAGGCAACAGCTATCATACATGGGAGGAGTAAACTACGGGGGGGGGTTCAGGTGATTGAGACGTGGAGAGTGAGCCGCATTCAGGGGATCTGTGTTTGAGTGTGAGCTGGAAAGTGGGCTGGAAAGTGAGCTGCGTTCAGGGGATCTACGTGTTTGAGAGTGTGAGTTGGAAACAGACGTTACAAGATCATTATACAGCTAATCGCAGTTCGTTGTATTTCCATTCTGATTTATTACAGTGTGTATGCAATTAAATACACAGTGCTTCGCCATAATATTTCACGGGGTTTGGTTATGTGCCACTTCTCATGAAATTGGTAGGATTAATTCCCCTGCTATTGAAAGTAAGTTACATACTTTTGAGATCAGGTATGTAATATCATCTCATCAATATCCTAATTTGGTCCCTGACACCACTTCTCAATGTGCCGTATGTCTTTATGTATCTGGTTTATACGCTAAACACGTAATTTTCAGCTAATCTACTGATTTGCTTTATAGAGTGGTTGCGGTTCTCTGTGAACAATTTGTTTCCGAGTAGGCTTAATCACAAGTTCCTGTGAACATATGGCACATTTACTAAAAAAGTCGTAGCAATCTAAACGTTGAAAGTCAATGTTTGAAATCAATGTTATTTTATGAATAACATAAAATCAATGTTATTATAAAAATGTTAAATAATAAAATAAATGCCATTAATCAATGTCAAAATATTTTTTTAATTGGTGTTATTATAATGAATAAACATTGATTGAATATCGGCTTTGAAACGAATAGGCCTAACCTACCTCAGTGATCGCATATAGGAGTTGGATTTCAGGGGGACGGACGAGGAGAGGGGGGGTCTATTTCCTTTATTTGCCGGACGGTCCAACCTAACCCAGAGTCAGTCAGGCGTATATCCTATATCTATCCAAACTGTTTGCAAAGATAGTGCACTTACTGCAGCGGTCACATTGGGATCTTCACTGGGTAAGTTGTACACCAATATATCGGACTTAAATTAAACTTTTAAGTTATATATTCCTTATATCAGGTTAATTCGCGATAGAAATATTATTACGGTTACTAGGTTTTCTAGAAGTCCGCATCGTCGTCAGTTTTTTTCTATGGAATGAAATAGTGCATTCGCGCGTTTCTCTGTAAACTATGTACCCACCGGGCTAGTTGGATAAGAGATTTAGATACAACACCAATGTTGTCAGTTCATAGTTATAGCTCGGGGAGGTGGGGTGCATTTCAGGGTAGGCTATGTGGGAAGATACAACTATTGTTTAGGTTAGGCTATGTCTGTACGCAGTGCAGTGAACTTTAATTGGCAACGAACATCAGTTAATTCATCAAAGATGCCAACAAGACGTTTTGTATTTTTAACACAACATGCTGTTATATTTTGTCCTGAAGAAAATAATCGGTGACTGCTTCAAAATTCAAATTCATGTTTTTGAGCGAAACCAGTATTTTCACAGTGATGCCATGTGGATACCTAATTTGTTACATTTCTCCACAGATATTACAAGACATGTTTTGGCTCTCTGCTGAAAAGACAGAAGATGGACTCAGCTATCCACAGCCACCTTGTGCGGAACCAGTCCAGTCTGATTCTGCACGCTGGGTATTCCAACGACACCTGTCGCTTCAATGAGGAGTTTAAGTACATCCTACTGCCTGTGTCCTACAGCCTGGTGTGTGTTATGGGTCTGGTGCTGAACTCAGTGGCTCTGTGGATGTTCCTGACCAAGATGCGACCGTGGAACCCCAGCACCGTCTACATGTTTCACCTGGCCCTGTCAGACTTCCTGTACGTTCTCTCCCTGCCCACCCTCATCTACTACTACGCTAACCGCAGCCACTGGCCCTTTGGCGTTGCCGCCTGCAAGATCGTCCGCTTCTTGTTCTACGCCAACCTCTACTGCAGCATCCTTTTCCTCACCTGCACCAGCGTCCACCGCTACCTGGGCATCTGCCACCCCATCAAGGCCCTGACCATGGTGAAGCCGCGCCATGCCCATGCCGTGTGTGGCATGGTGTGGGCTGCCGTCACGGCGTGTCTGGTGCCCAACCTCATCTTCGTCACCACCAGTCAGAGGGACAACGACACGTTGTGTCACGATACGACCAGTCCGGAGCAGTTTGAGGAGTATGTGGACTACAGCTCTACGGTCATGGTCCTGTTGTTCGGCGTTCCCTTCGTGGTCATCATGGTCTGTTACTGTCTGATGGCGAGGGCTCTGTGTCGGCCCAGACGGGGGCTTTCGCCCAGCCAGCGGAGCTCGCCTTCACGCACCAAGTCCATCAAGCTGATTGTGGTGGTGCTGGTGGTGTTCGCCGTGTGTTTTGTACCTTTCCACATCACACGCACCCTCTACTATACCTACCGTGTACTGAATGCCAAATGTGAATTCCTGAACATCGTTAACTTTGCCTATAAGATCACCAGGCCCCTGGCCAGTGTGAACAGTTGTATTGATCCCCTCCTGTATTTCCTGGCTGGGGATCACTACCGCGCTAAGCTGGTCAAAGCTCTCACTGGTAAGAGACAGACAACCACCAGTCGCTCTGCTGCCCACCTGCAAAACCGCCCCAGTAACAACCATGAGATCGCCCTGGTCTATAAGAACTCAGACTCGAAAGCCAGCGGTGAACCTGAGAGATAGTGGGTCATTCATATGGACATCTATGGGGTATCATATATAGATATGCCTAACCTCCGTCATATAAACACGGAGGAAACGGTTAACAGTCCTGGGCTGGTCACCACACAGCTGCACTTCCTTTGGATGCTGTTCTGTCATTTCGGACACCGGATGACTACATGCTGACCGGTAGGGCCTCATTACAGAACCCAGATCTGTGAGAGGTTCAGTTCCTATAAGGCTGTTGGGGCAAAGCCTTTCCTTAAAGGGGAATGAAGAATTGGGCTTGGGATTGGTCAGAAAACAGATCCCTTATCACCAACAGCATTTTGCAGCAGTGTTGGGTGCAGTACTGTTAAATCCTATCTACATTCCCCCTTGTTAGCAATAATCTATGTGAAAACCAAGTCTGTTTTATACATTTACATACAGTCTCTAGTTCCTACTCTGAATGCTTTTCCGTCAGTTTCCCTCATTTTCACTGTGGCGGTTGTAGTGTTTGGAAGACAGAGTTCGAATCCTTTCAACCAGGGAAACAAAACAGTCTCTGTGTCTCTGTCTGAGCCAGACTGTAGTTTCCCACTGTTACCACCGACTGAGGAACTACAGGAACAAAGCCTGTTTTGTACAATTAGCTACAGAACTCTGAAGAGCAGAAGGAAAAACAATGTATGCAATCTGTCATCTAAATGTTTGCACTTGTGTTATTATGGCAGCACGTACTCAGAGATGATTTGTGAATGAATATGACAGATGTTAAAAACAGTGTGTTATTGTGATCATCAAGAGAGAAGGTCAAAAACATTATTAAGGTGGAAAACATTATTTTGACATATGATCGAAGGGTTTTCGCTGGCTTCCAGTAAGAGTGGAGGTGACGTCATATTTAGCAACAGGCTCAGATATTGTGAGGCAATCTGAAACAGTTTAACAGAAACAGTGCATGTACCAGGAGACTCATTCTGGTAGATTTTGGAGCTTTATCCCTCTCCCGGCTGTTTTTGTCCTTCAGCGCAGAGCCTCCACAGCTGTCTCTCTATCTGTCTCTGCTGTGAGGAATCCAGGGGAGGGGTGGCGTGGGGGAGTAGAGAGACTGAATGGGTGTGTAGGCCGGAGTATCAACTCCATCCAACAACCCACACTACGGATGAAGGGGGGATTTTCCTTCATTATCCAATTGGGACGTAGACCTGCACACAACATGGCTATTTTCACACTGATTTTGGTGGCTGTTGTTGTGGACAGTCTGTCCATGGCAAAGCAGATATCTCTGTAAAGTAGATTGCAAGTCAGAGGTCCGTTCCTAAGGCTCCTTAAAGTACTATACTGCTGTCATGTTTAAGCTACTAGTAATGTTTATAAAGGGCATTATAACCTAGGTTCAAGGTATGATAGGAAAACACTTGGTTCTATAGGTCTATAACATTATAATGACATTAAATATATGTTTTATATATCTACTTTTTTTTGTTTGCTTACTGGTTATCATGTTATTGTTGCACCAACTATTACCAAGTAATAACAATATCCCTATTGTGCAATGTCAATAACCATCCATGACATCGGTTGATTAACCACAATCTCAGTTTGTGTGTGTGTGTGTGTGTGTGTGTGTGTGTGTGTGTGTGTGTGTGTGTGTGTGTGTGTGTGTGTGTGTGTGTGTGTGTGTGTGTGTGTGTGTGTGTGTGTGTGTGTGTGTGTGTGTGTGTGTGTGTGTGTGTGTGTGTGTCAAATTGAACTCCATGCCTCAGTGTCTTGCAGACTTGAATGGGGTTATGGTAGATGGGGTGTGTGGGAAAGTGATGAGCGGTTGCGTGTCTCCCTGAAACATGAGGCGTTACTGGGTGTAGGTCCTCCATTAATCAGACAGGGGCGACTTGAGGAAGCGGGAGGACAGAACTGGGCAGCACAGAGAAATAGGACCAGGAAGTGAGCTGGTCATGGTACTGTACTGTTTGGGTTTTTCCCTGCCTGGGCCGTGCCAAGAAAACAAAGCTGGTCCCACCAACACACCATGGAAAAGAGCTTGTGTTTCCTCTTTCCAGACAAGGCTCTGTCTTGATTGTCCATTGTAATGATCCATAAATAATCTGACATTGAGATCTGAAAGAGAGGAAGACCAGCTCTCCATAAAGGAATAGATAATGTTGTGTTCTCCGCAGTACACAGCAGGTGTATTCTCCATCTTTCTGTTGGGCATTACTAGTCTATACTCTCCTTTGCAAAAGGCTGCATCAACGGGCATATCGAAATACACCTATTTATGCTCAAAGAGACCAGTTGCTGCAGTCGTCCAGTGATATGAATGCAAGCCCCAGGAAGAATATGTGTTACATGTATCTGAACATTTGTCCTCTGGGTCAGAGATTTGGAATGCCAAGAGCACTGGCGCCTCTCTGTGGGCTGAGTGAGACAAGACGGATTAGTGGTGTGCATTGGTGCCTTTGAAGATGGAATAGAAATGGAGCAATGGACTAAAAATGTTACCTAGGCCTAAATGGTTTAGTACTTATCTATATATCTTTCTCAAAAAATGTTTACATTTCATTTCAAGGCCTTTTAAAAAAACTTTTTTTTTTAACAAAATAAGTCTTAGGCCTAACAAAATATATGATCAACTCTGTGGTTAGGATATATAATATTGTGTAAACCAACCACATAAAATGCCATTACCAATAGTGCTATATACTATATCACTGCACCTCTTTACAGCAGCTTGTTGTTGCATGTAGGATGTTCTCAGCTTGGTCAGTAGGTGTCCCCATTGGCTTCTTTACTGAAGCATGAGCATCGTGAAACCATATCAGTTATTTAGGTATGAGCTTATCACTCTTTTTGGGATATAGGCTGATATTGTTCGGGGTGATGATGAGTTGATAATAATCTTAACCAGAAATCAAATAGATAAAAGAGGAAACGTTTTACAATGAGGGGCTTCAACAATATTTCTTTCAGTCAGGACCAAACCAATGTTTTTTTTTTACGGAAATGGACTATATGAAGGGTCTCGATATTTCATATATTAACAAAACACGAGGAATTTATACATTTTCATTGGTATGGTGTAAGCAGCCAAGTAAAACAAGCTCTCGCTTGTTACAGGAGGAGGCTTAATGGAGAAACCATCACGTTTATCATAAAGCAAGTTTATACAGCCTAGTCTCTGTAATTCATTTACCACAAACGATATTTCAATGCTAGAAGTTGGTATAAAATTAAATAAAATGCAAACATACTTATTTGAAACCTCTATTTTGTAAATATCTGTGAATATTGTCCCTTTATATTTTGTAAGGACTACGCACATGCAGAACATGTATTAATGCAATAAATTCTCAGATATTTTTATACATTTATGAAGGCTGCAATGGACGTGTACAATAACCTTTGTAATTTGCGAATAGCATATTTTGATAGATGTAAATTAAAGTATTATGTAAATATGTGCATACATCCACATGCATATGGAAACCATGCGTTGTTATAACCTTCAGAATATTACGCGAAACATATTTTAATAGAACTTATATCATTTTTTTTATTGAGTTATTTCATGTTTAAAGCGTAATGATCTCTAAACATCTCGGCTATTTTGCAGGATATGGGGTTATATGGGGTTATACATTTCAAAAGCTTGATGGGCTCCATAAAAACGTATCAGCTGTCTATTATATATACTTTCCACCAAAAACGTAAAATATATTGATTTAATTGAAATATATATACTTAAATAAACACAGAAAATATTTTTTTCTGCATGTTTTCATTCGGCCCCATATATTTGTTCCTTTTTTAATTCGAATATTTTTGTTTGATATTAGGCTTGCTGACATGCAGTGTTTTAATGTATTGCATGAGATAAACCGCTGCATTTAATTCTATATTGAATTGCATGTATTATTTGTCATCCACTAAGTTATGATCCCATCACAAGAGAAGGATCCGCGCGGGTGGAGTGGAGGTTCGCACGGATCCTTCTCTTGTGATGGGATCATTACCCTCCAAGGCCATCCGGCGCTGCACAGGTGAGAGGAAAATCTGTGTTGAATGCTCATGGTCACAGTATTGTAGACACCAGACTATGCGAAAAATAACAGATAATACGTTTCTAATCGTAGACTATTATATCAAGTGTGAAAGGAAGAAGACGCAGTAAATCGACTTCTCCAGGCGAAGCAAATAATATTCTCCATCATGTTTGTTAGATATATCAAATAAAAAAATGTTACCCAATTCATAAGGAGTCTTTCCCACTCTCTTCGTGTGAGTCTACCTATTTTAAATGTAATCTTTAAAGCCCAGGGAGTTTGGCATCCGAAACCTAAAAGTTAAGTTGATAGGTCCACAGAAGAAGCGGGAACTGATAGGCCCATGTCAACTGAAAGGTGCATGTCTTTTTTTATATCATAATACGTTTTCAAATATCTACTATTACTACTAATAACAGGTACCTAAATTCTCCACTAAGCACAGACGTCAATTCAACGTCTATTTCACGTTGGTTCAACGTAATTTCATTGAAAGGACGAGGAAACAACGTTGATTCAACTAGTGTGCGTCCAGTGGGTCAGGCCTACCGAGGCAATAAAATGATTGAGTTCTGCTAGGGAATCTGCCATAGAGGCCATCTATTGAACTCCATCGACAGTGGAGCATCCAAATGAAATGTTAAGAATGGTCAGAAATGTTGTAAAACAGACAGGATATCGAGCTATGAACGAGGTGGCCTGAGGAAATAATTCATGCATTTGTCAAGTGCCGAATATAATGTCTGTATTCTCTAGAAATGAGAAAATACAGTTAGGCCTATCTTAATTCATCTCCCCAATTGAGTCCTACTGAAAAATAATGCGCCAAAACAGCAGGTGCTCGAAGTCAATTGAACTCACCCATTTTCGTTGGCCTTGTTGACACAATTTGTTCAATCATTCCACCAGTGAATTTCATACTTTTGGATTCATAAATGTTTCATGTTTATCAGTTAGGCTCACAACAAATGTACTTATAACTGGGTGTAGGGCAAGTGTCAGAGAAATGACACAAGTCCATGAGCGTTGGGGAAGATAAGAAAACCATTGCATTGCTGAACAGAGGTCGGTCTTGGAGGTCAGTGTTTTGCCTAATATGACTGTTTGTTAGCCTACTAGCATAGAATGAACAGTGCAGGGTACCTACCCTCTTTCATTTAATGTATTTAAAAATAAACTAGTTTTTATTTATTCAAATACACTTGAGTTTATGTTTATATTTCTAGAGTCATGATATATCCTATGATATATCCTATGATATCCTATGATATGGTATTTGTTGAGCTTCTAGGTTCTCTCTTTGTCTGTAGGCAATTTCTGTAAAGGGCCAAATTATGTGGAAGAAATGTAGGATTTCAAGGATGTGTGGATTTGAATTGAACTGGAGAGGCTGAGAGTGGAGGGGAAGAGTGACATAAAGAGGAGAGAAGTTCATTATCCAGGTGAAAAGGAAACCAACGGCTTTTACAGTCTCCATGGGAACCAGCCTTTCTTTTGCTTTCAGACCTATGATAAGGTACTTCACAGCATTAAGCACAATTATTGCAAGGTAAAAAGAGGAAATATTGCTTTCCAATGCTAATAGATGTTAGATATTGATTGGCATGGCGATTCATGTAGAGCTTTGCCCTAAATGTTTCACCTGGCACTCTCCAGCCTGTTAAATGGTGACTTTGGACATGAGTGGCTCGGAGGTTATCCCCGATGGCTCTGCGATGCACTGAGGACCTAGACTCTCTCAACTCTCTCTCACTGATCATAACATGTCATTTGGTAGTGGAAAAACACATATTAGACACTAGAACAGGGATGTGCAACTTTGATGGTGGAGGGGGCCACAAGTAATTGGAACTCATCAGATTCCCACTGGCCGTCAGTTGCCCATCCCTGACACACTAAACTAACTGGAAAAGACAAGAGAGTGGACGTGCGTGCATAGGTGTGAATATTGAATTTGAGCTGAAATTCATAAACCAACGGTGATATCTGTTTTTCCATTTGTTTTACTTGGTATAATTTGTTATTTTCAAACAGTAATGTTTGCTCTTTCATCACTAACATTATGTAGACAGTAATTTGACAAGTTAAGAGGCAGATATTCAGCGTCAACCCTCCCTCCCCCTCAACCCCTGGTAGAAATCCCATAAATCCCATTTATGTAAAATCCCATAAATCCCAAACACATGCTGCTTCATGTCATCAGCATGTCATCATGCCTCAGAGTGGCCTTCAGTGAGCTCCGCAACACAATGGTGTTCATGGCCCCGGGAGCAGCAAGATCAGGCCGAAGCACAAGGGCAGGCCGTGGGGTGTGATGGAGGCCTAGTTAGTGGGGACCAGGCATTAGCATAGTGTAGAGGCAGGGAGACACGGGCGGGCTCCCTCTGTGGGCGGGTGGGCAAGATGGGGCTGTGGCACTCCTGGCAAATAGTTTTAACCCCTATTACAGCAGAGGCATGGCGCCTGGTCTTATCTGGGCCGCTGCAGCCACTCATTAATATTCCGGACATATGACAGTGCTTTCTGTATCATTGTCTGTTAATGGGAGGGATAATCGCTCATTCAATTATCAGACAGTCAACGAAAGACCAATCGCGCCTGCCTACCCCTAGTTCTCACCAGCGCCGGGGCCACAACAGAGATGCGCCAGTGAGAAAGGGAGAGAGATAGTGGGGATTACACCATATTAGCAACTTTAATAAGACAGATGGCGGGCACCCTGTGAACCAATAGGGGTCTGACTGCCGGTGAACAAGAAGATGCACTACTGGAATCATTATCAACAAAGAAAGCTATATGAAATGAAAAAGTGCACTATCTTAAAACAAAGTGCTTTTTTGTGTTCATCTTGAAAGTCAGTGATAGAGCCGATCAATGTATCGTTTTACGGTTATTGAGACAGCTTTGCGGTCAGCTTGAAAAGCATCAAAGTAAGTCCGATCCTGGCTTGACCTGTGGTCAGAAATGGGTACTGATAGTTCTGCGATAGACTCTGACTTGCTTCCACCGTCTGCAGCTTGAACCTGGTCAATGTGGGCCAAAGGTCTGTGAAGTGATCAAGTGCATCATTTATCCCTGTTGATCTGGTCTTTGTGGCCCCGGACCCTGCTCTGTCTGTCATCATGTTGTGGGGCCGTGGCCTGGATATGAAGGGGCTTCTGAGGGTCTACGACTAGGATGACCTCTGGCCTGCTACTGGCCTCTGGAGGGACTTTGTTGCCTTTATCCACACAGGCATGCACTTAAACACACAAGAGGGCAAACACACACGCACACACACACACAAACACGCACGTGCACTCTCTCTCTCTCTCTCTCTCTCTCTCTCTCTCTCTCTCTCTCTCTCTCTCTGTCACACACACACACACAATCACACATTATAATAGTGAGTTTATTTAGTTATCCTGTGTGCACCTCTTCCTTTCAGGAGGTGGGTCATAAGATTGGAGTTACAGGGCAGATGCAAGGAGGGGAGTTGTAGGTTAAAAAAAGACGTGAAATATTAACTAAATCTTATCAAATCCAGAGTTTGATAAATTCTCCCATTTTAAATGAACAGAGGCGTCTGTGGCTGTGGAAGGCCTTTGTTAGAGGACCATTTTCTCCAGCGGAGCCGCACGCCCACAGGGTCAGCGAAGTTACGAAAGTAATTAAAGCTCTGTGATTCACCGCCTGCTGCAGAGAAAAGAAAGCAAGCTGTCATTCTGATTTAGAAAAATAAATTACAATTTTAATAATGGTGTAGGATGGGGGTGCAAGGATGTCTGGAGTCTTGCTTGGTTGGGAGGTTGTGGAGGAGTGCGCGTGGGGAGGTGGGGTGTGTGTGTGTGTGTGTGTGGTGGTGGGGGGGGGGGGGGGTTGCTGGGAGACTACTTATCAATAGTTGCAATTTTTTTTGAAACCGCATCGGTAGTACATTGCAGAGAGCACAAGTGCCCTTCAAAAAAGAAATCCCCAGAACATTAACATACTGATTTCATGCGCGTGGCAAAGGGCCTGAGCCAATATCAGAGAGGACTCAGCACTCCTATTGTCTGCTGGGACTCTGGTCCCCTCTGATATGAAAATTCAATTATTTTATAACTAGATCTGCTGCTGCATTTTGACAGTCGACGGTAGCGCCTCGCCAGCTGCATCAGTGTGGGGGACCAGAGGCCCCTGATAGCGAGAGGGAGGTCTTTCACGCCATTGGCGTGTTTTTTGGGGGACAAGATTACCTAAATGTGTTGCATTTAAGGAATGAAAGTTAATCTAATGCACTGCCATTATCTCACTCAGGTAATTCCAATACCATCCTTAATCTATGTTTACACACATGCACGCACTTG